>NC_056747.1:1370875032-1370887426 GCF_019279795.1 Protopterus annectens | reverse complement strand
CTAAATGAGTTGATAAAGATGACCAAAAGCCTTGGGGACATTCTTAGACCAAAACAAGATAAAACGGTGAAGAAAATGTACCCCCTTCAAATGTCTAGTTTTAAGACCCTCCTCAAAAATAGAAAAGGCTTGAAGGGTCACTGGCTGAACAAGTAGCACACTTTCCCTTGGTTCTGGCAGATCAGAAAGCTGGGGGGGGGGGGTCAGTTCTTATCTCGGGTGACTGGATTCATGTTTTCATTTACTGATACTGCACTCCTGCGTGTACCATCTTTTGGATGAGATGTTAAATGGAGGTACCACCTGCCTCAGTTTGAGGAAGACAGATTGATATGAAGGATCCTGTGGCGTGTATTGAGTTAATTTCCCATGGTTCCTGGCCATACTTCTCCTGGTCAACACAAGTGCCACCTTCGGTTTTCCTTGAAAACAGACTGCTATCCTAGTGGGACTAACCCAGTCAACAAAGGATAAATACATGCAAATTAAAAAGAAAGAAATGAAAGGCAATAAAAAAGTCTTCAGACTGTTCTTCAGTTATGATGCATGTGCTGAAAAACCATCACTTCCAGTTCAAGGTTGAGCATATCCTTTGAAAGTGTTATGGACATTAATAGTATGCCCTTTGAAGGTGTTATGGACATTAATAGTATGCCCTTTGAAGGTGTTATGGACATTAATATTATGCCCTTTGAAGGTGTTATGGACATTATAATCTTAGGTTCATAGGTTCATACTAGGCTATCTGCCCGAGGGCATTTACAAGCCTAGCCCATAGTTTTGTGGCTTACGCCACCCCTTTAGTATGGGGAACTATACCCATTATTTTGCTGTGCCTCTGTCGAGCAGTGATACTGAGGTAATCCCTGGGGTATATCTGCGATCTCCCATCCATTGGTCAAGATTTCTCTTGAACAAGGCCAGCGAGGTGCTCTGCCTCACATATACCGGGATTTTATTCCACAGCATAGGGAGTCTTTGGGTGATGAATCTATCCCTCCAGCACGTCCTATTAATAGCTGTGTCGAGGTTTAAGTCTCCCGCCCTTGTGGCTCTGACGGATCTAGATTTTTGAGGTGAAGCATATTCATCAAATCTGTGTTTGACATGGCCTTGTATGTTAGGCAAAGGTCACCTCTGGGCAAGCGGTAAGCGACTGAATAGAGCTGGAGTTCTTTCAGTCGGGGAGCAGGGGACAGATGTTCGAGACCCTTTATGCTTTGGCTGAGGGACTTTTGTGGCCTCTCCAGCTGCGGCAAGTGTCGGGTCAGATACATTCAATGGGGCATTGTACTCAATCATTGGTCTGATGAGTGATGAGTATAGGGAGACTATGACCTCCCTTGATCTAGATGAGAATCCCTTCATGATAAGGTGGGCAATGTAGAAGGTCTTCCTAACTACTTTAGCTACATGGGTGTTGAATGACAGACTACTATCAACCTGGGTCCCCAGGTCCCTGATAACTTCTTCTGTGCTCAGTGGATTGCCACCTATTTGGTAGCTAGGGGTAACCTTGTTTTTCCCGAAGGGTATGACTATGCATTTTTTGGCGTTTAACTTTAGGCCATGGCTCTGGCACCAGTTATCCGTTTCTGTGAGACCCTTCTGAAGGATATCTGTGTCAGATGTGTTTTCTACTATGGCGCCCAGTTTGCAGTCATCTGCAAACTTTGTCAGCCATAACCCTCCTGTGTTTGCTTGTACTTCAGAAAAGTAGATGCCAAACAAGAGTGGGCCCAGGACTGAGCCCTGTGGTACACCACTTGTGACAGGCTTTGAGTCTGACATGGCGCCAGCAACTCTGACCCTGTGGGTTCTGTCACTCAGCCAGTTTGCAACCCATCTTGTGATGTATGGGTTAACATTTAAGCTGATGAGTTTTTCAATGATACCCGAGTGGGGTATTGTATCGAAGGCCTTCGCCAGATCGAGGTAGGCTGTATGGACTGCCTTTCCCTCATCAATGGCTTTGGTGACTGTTTCAAAAAGTCAACCAAGTTTAGAAGGCATGATCTGCCTTTGACAAAGCCAAACTGGGATGGATCCAAAGTCTGCAAATTCCCTATGTCTTTATTTATGAGGTCCATTATGATCCTCTCCATGGCTTTGCAGATAAGGCTTGTCAAGCTAATGGGCGGGTAATTTCCAGGGGCGGTGGAGGCACCGCCTTTGTGAAGTGGGACCAGAGTTGCAGTGCGCCACTCCTGGGTGCGTATCCAGAGGTAAGACTATGATTAAACAGCTGTCCTAGCTGTGGGTTTAATTCCTCGCTGAGTTCGTGGAGCACACAGCCGGGGACACCATCAGGTCCCATGGATGCTGTGTTTTTGCTTTGGAGAGAGCAGTTCTCACTTGGGTTGGAGATGTTTGGGGCTGCAATCGCTGGTATAGATATCTCTCCTTTTGGGGAGGGGAGAAGTTTGCACTGAACCTGTCAGCCAGTATGTTGGCAATGTCTGTAGGATCAGTAATCTTCACATCATTTGAACTAGTTCTGAGCATATCTGGGAGTTTCCTCCAGGTTTCTAACATAGCTAAAGAAGGCCTTATGATTGACTTTTGAGTCTTTTAGCTATTTTTCTCTCAAAATTTGCTTTGGATGATTTTATGAGAGCTCTTAGTTTTTACTTATAGTGATCAAGGGTGTCTTACCTTTTAAGGATTTTGCTCTATCTTGTAGTAGCTTCCTCCTTTTGTTGTAGAGTTTGTTTATGGTCCACCAGACTGGACGCTTGCCTTTGGTACAAAGAGTCTTTGTTTTGCTTGGGATTGCCTTATCCATGCAGTCCTGCAGGTGCTGGTAGAAGGCATTTGTAAGTGATTCAGCGGCTTGAGGACTGTTTTCCGCGGCTCGGGGCCTTAAAGGAGACCACACTAGTCTTTAGAAGTGTGAGGTCGGCTTTCGAGAAGTTCTTTACTGTGGTCTTTTTATTTCAGGTGGGGGTGGGATGAGGACCTCCAGCGAGATTAGTTTGTGATCTGATCTCACCAGTGAGGGTATACTTCCGGTGTTGAACATTGTGCTCCCATGTTCGTGATGATGAGATCAAGTATGTTTTCTCCTCTTGTGGGATGGTGACTAGTTGTTCCATGGCATTTGAGTTTATGAATTCCAGGAACTTTTGGGCTAGGGTGTTTGGGCTTGAGTAGTGTTCCCAGTCTATATTAGGGTAATTGAAGTCACCTAGTATGATGGTGTTTGGTGATACATTTATCCCCTCTAGTGTTTTCAGGAAGGCCATGTGAGGTTCCTGAGTTTGTGAGGGTGGCCTGTAACATGCTACAATTTGCAGAGCAGTCTTGCCTATGGTTAATTGCACCTGGATGGTCTCCGATGCATCGTGCGTTGCCACCAGTCTTGAGGTGTGGGTGTCCTTGATGAATATGGATACCCCCCTCCTTTCTTGGTATTGTCCGGATTTTTGGGCTGGAACTCATGATAAGAGGTAAAACCTGATAGTGATGGGGTGCTCTCAGGAGCCTTGAACCAGGTTTCTGTCACTGCACAGACATCGATGTTCTCCATACTGAGAAGGGCCTCGAGTGCGTGCATTTTGAGATTTAGACTTCTGGCATTGAGCAGCATTACCCTTAGTTTTTTTCCTTTTTTGTGTTCTAGGGTGGTAGGTTTAGAATTTGAGCCTTGCCTAAAAAGGCACTATGGGGGTGGTAAGAGCCTTGCCAATATCCGAATCCCAGGGTGACAGGTGCAAGCCGCCCCTTAAGCAGCGTGGTTTGTCCAGCATGTCATCCCAGGCAGACAGACATTGGATCCCTTTGAATGACACCAGAGTTTAAGCCAATTGTTAAAGCTGATCATCTTATCTCTGTATTGTGGCATCATTCTTGGTGAAGGTAGGATACTGCTCAAGGTCAGGGTCATACCTGCCTGGGCTACATAATCAGAGAGCTCCTCAATGTCTCTTTTCATGTAGTCCAAGGAGGTACGTCTCAGGTCGTTTACACCAGCGTGGACAATGACCGGTCATATTTGTACCTGCTGTTGAGAGACCTGAGTGCTTGCGTTATGTGGCGGATTCTAGCGCCCGACAGGTAGCTTACTGTGACCTTCTCCTTACTCAGTCTGGTGAGCGGGACGTCAGTGTGTCTGACTATGGAGTCACCAATGACTAGTGTGTCTGGCAATGTGTTTGGCCTTAAGGGCTGTGACTGTTTGACACTCTGACTGTGAGGTCTATGTGTTGCAGGTGTTGTGTTCTGAGGTGGTGGTTGTTTGGGTGTCTGCTTTGGTGGCCTCTGCTGTTTTGATAGATTTTTGATCAGAGCCACCGAGTATGTCTTTGTGTGTTTATGTGTATGATTTGAGGTTGTGATGGTACTATGTGAGACTGGGTCTATAGTGTGTGTGGTAACCTTCTCCTCCTGACTGGTCTTGCCAGTCCTATGTTGAGAGAGCTCAGCCTCCAGTTTGGCAATATAGTTGCATCTCTCGCATGTATTTGTGTTTTGTGGGAGGAGGAGAGGGTTGTCTGTGTACATGAGGCAATTGTAACATTGCCTCAATATTCCCAGGTTCACCAGCTGAGCAGGAGAGGACACTAGCAACTGATCCCTCGACATGCTAGAAGGACTAGACAAAAAAACTTTAAAAGAGATTCCGGGACGTGGGTGACCGAGAAATGGGTTTGCCTTTTGGGGTGCTATCTATAAGAGTGCCGTGATCAAGGTAATAAGTACTGTTGGAGCAAGTGCTAGGTTTAACAGATAGAGAAAAGTCTACTTGAGTCAAGTAGAGATGATCTTTTTAGGTATTAGAGAAAGTGCTAGTAACAGGGATGCTTAAAGGTAAGATTGAAAAGAATGCACTCTGCAGTGTGCACTAGAGAAGTTAGATATGAAAGTAGGTAACCTGAGTTTTACCTGTTTAAAAAGTTAAGGTTTAGTGGAGAGTTATTATTTTTAAAACAGCAAGATGGACTGAAAGGGGTGGTTACTTTTGTATTTTGGTACTATGAAATACTGTAGGATGGCCAATAAATTTAAATAATTGAAGGGGTGGGATTTCAAAAGTGATGGTTTTGTGATTACTCACATAAGTCAGTGAAAGTAGAGAGAAATGAGATATATGGTCAGATTAACATAAGAGGCGGGCAACTAGAAAGACAGTGCTATTTAACAAGCCTGACTCAGAACAGAGAGAGCTGTGGTCTCTTTTGAAGTTTTAATATGCTGTTAAAACAGAATGCAAGCAAAACACAAGGTAAAGAAAACAAACTACAGTATTCAAAATATAGAAAGGCAATACAGAAATACAAAAAATAACAGCAAACTAACCTTTCCTTCACAGCAAAGTGTAGCAGAGTCTGGATGAGCCTTTCTGGCTCTGAGCCTTCACATCAAATTTCAGAAGGTAGAGTTGATGTCTAGTCTATTCTGAAAGTTAAAGGCACCATCCAAACCCCTAGCCAACACTGGTGGAATTTTCACACTGCACTGTTATAACAGAAGTGTTACATGTATGTTGTGCAGCAGGAAGAATCCATTAGCAGTGCATTCCACTGCCAGGCATTCCTAAAATTGCCAGTGGACAGATGTGGGTCATTAACTGATGATGCTAACATTACATATGTCTAGCAGTGTGTTCCACTGCCAGGCATTCCTAAAATCGTCAGTGGACAGATGTGGGTCATTGACTGATGATGCTAACATTACATATGTCTAGCAGTGTGTTCCACTGCCAGGCATTCCTAAAATTGTCAGTGGACAGATGTGGGTCATTGACTGATGATGCTAACATTACATATGTCTAGCAGTGTGTTCCACTGCCAGGCATTCCTAAAATCGTCAGTGGACAGATGTGGGTCATTGGCTGATGATGCTAACATTACATATGTCTAGCAGTGTGTTCCACTGCCAGGCATTCCTAAAATTGTCAGTGGACAGATGTGGGTCATTGACTGATGATGCTAACATTACATATGTCTAGCAGAGAAATTTCTGGTAAGTACACATGTAGGTTAGGAAAATAACACCTTAAAGAAGAAGATGTATGGAAATCACTTCTGTATTATATTCTGTGGAGGGTTTTGTACACTTTTCTCCACTTGCAGCTTGTCAGAATTTATGCTGGAACTATTATATACTTGTTTCCTCATGCACCTTATTTTGGCTATCCAGATCAAGAGGTTCATTCTGAATTACAATAACAGAGCATTTCTCCAAATTTCCTATAGGTATGCAAGTAGCATGTGTGCATGAATGCATATGTGTGCATGAGTGAGTATAAGTACATGTGAGTGCATGTGTATGCGTGATTGAGTGAGAATGGGTGTGCATGGGTGACTGAGTGCATGTGCATGCTTGAATGAGTGTGTGTGCATGCATGAGTGTAAGTGTGTATTCATGTGCGTGTGAGTGCAGACATATTCATGTATGAGCGAGTGTGAGTGTGTGTGCATGCATGAGTGTGCACAAGTACAAGTGTAGGTGTGTGTGAATGATTAAGTGCTTTTGTGTGTTTTCTGCAGTGTTTTCATGTGTGTATTATTTGCGGTAGACTGGTTCCCTTTCCAGAATGAGTTTAAGTGCCTTGCGCCGTATATGTTCTAGTGTCCCTGCAACCCAATAAAAGGATAACGTGAATTATCAGAAAATGGAGGGATGGATGGAATGTATGTGTAGGGTAAAATGTATTTCTTGAGTGTACATTTAAAAGTAGGCGTGTCCCGTTTTCATTAGAGGTTAGAGGAGATGAACGCTATAAGTGATATAACCGCAAACACAGATCAGTAAAGACGTACATAATGAATTTTTGGATATTTATGAGGATAGGTGTCCAGTGTAAGCATACGTCATTGCAAAGTCTGGTGTACATGATAAGAAGAAGAGCATAAGAGCACTTGGTTTATGCAGATATATAAACGGTTTGGTAGCGGAAGTCTGAGCATTAGTCCATCAAAATGCAGGATCTTGAATTGAAATCCACAACACAGATAAGGTACAACCTCAAAATTACACTGAATTGTGAAATGCCCTACTAGCACAAACACAGCAACAAGCACTAGCTTTGATCCTGCTGCTTGTGGGGGAGTGCAAGTTCCAGATTCCATATTGTGGGTTTTAGAATTGGTGTATTTAGTTGTTTCCAGTTCGAGAACCTGCATTTCAAGAGACTAATGCTCAGATTTCTGATAGTAAACCTACATAAAAGATATATAGTAACAATCTTGTAGATACACAGAGTGTACCTGGTGTTCCAGATAGATAACACTGAGCTGCACCAATTTACATCTCTTTAGGGTGGTTACACCTCATATGTCCTGCAAATATTCCCTGAGGACCTTTCTGAACTGGTTCTTGTCAGTGATTTAGCAAATAGACAGTGATCATTGATTCCAGAACTTAGAAGCCACAAGTGAAATGTAATGCCACATGGTGGTCATTAGATATTGGGATTATGGAGAGTGTGAATTTAGTCATCCAATTCTAAAAGATAGGACATTCCACTTCAGAACTAATAAGATGGCGTGATGATTTTTTGAAAGTTATAACAACAAAATATGCTGTTCTGCAACACCTGTCTTTGCCTTGCCCTCATAGTTCTTATACTAACATGCAGTGGACTGTCCTAGTTCAGTGTCCTAGTGTAGAGTTTAATGTTTATGCTTATTTTGAGCTTGGCTGATTTCCCAGAGGAGAGAGTGCCGCAAAGATTAAATGGATACACAAGGCTAGGCAGCAGGCAATACTCTCACAGTAGTAAATCTAGCGTTTATTCTTGAAATACTTTGTTGAATACAGAAGACCAGGTTTTTCTGACAACAGACTTTATATAATGATGAGATTTTAGGCTACAGACCAAAGTGACACTGCAAAGCTTTATAGAAAGACCACATTCATGGAAAATGTGTCTTCAGACAGTATATGAAATTTGTTATGGACGTTTTGCATCCTCTTTGCTCACAGCATGCAGCACAAATGTTTGCAGTACAGAGACAGACATCTGAGTTTATTAGCTGGTGTTGAAGCCTTGGGATTTAGAATAACGATTGTTGCCAATGTCTTTTACGTTGTCTGCTGAAAAGTAATGTGCTGGAAATATCAGTATATTAATTAAGACTGGCTGGACCACAGAAGACGGTCATGTTCCAAGCAAGTATGTTAACATAAGTTGGTGTCTATTTTAATAGAAACGGACTATAAAAAAAAAGAGTCAAACCTTCTAAGAGCTTTACTTCCAATACTGGAATAGATGGCGTATACTGAAGGACAGCAGACCGGGACTACAGCCTTCTACTCTTTATTTGTCACAACATTAAGCACTTTCATTCCCTAAGTCCTGGGACTTCATCAAACTACTGCCCCATCACATGACTATGTTGAACCAATTACCTTAACACCCTTTTGCATCTTAAGTTCTTAATGGTGTATAAAACTGCTTTTTATGCATGTTTCATATGTTTATCTACATTTTACCCACCCCCAGAACACATTCTTAAATTGTTTTATAGTTCAAAAGTCAACCTTTTATAATTGTAAGGCGTTAAAAATGTTAAAATGTAAACGCACGGTAAAAAATACAAAATACTTAATTACAAGATACGTATTTCTAAATTCTCATGACACTGCCAAAAAATGTAAAATAAAAATATCAAATGTTGGGAGATTTTATTTTCAAGACACTTGTAATACACGCTGCATCATTTAAGTGTGTAAATAAGCTGCATGTGTTCTTGTTTGCCACTGTAATTTTTTCAATTCCAAAAATGTTTTTCAATGTCTCCCTTTCAAGTCATTTTCCAACTTCTCATCATTGCCCTTCTATAAGTTTTACTGTCAGGCGCTTTATCTGTTTCAGTTGTTCTTGAATCACCCCCCCTTCCCAGTAGTGGTGTATATATACTATCTGTTTCAGTTGTTCTTGAATCACCCCCCCTTCCCAGTAGTGGTGTATATATACTATCTGTTTCAGTTGTTCTTGAATCACCCCCTTCCCAGTAGTGGTGTATATATACTATCTGTTTCAGTTGTTCTTGAATCACCCCTTCCCAGTAGTGGTGTATATATACTATCTGTTTCAGTTGTTCTTGAATCACCCCCTTCCCAGTAGTGTGTGTATATATACTATCTGTTTCAGTTGTTCTTGAATCACCCCCCCTTCCCAGTAGTGGTGTATATATACTATCTGTTTCAGTTGTTCTTGAATCACCCCCCCTTCCCAGTAGTGGTGTATATATACTATCTGTTTCAGTTGTTCTTGAATCATTCCCCCTTCCCAGTAGTGGTGTATATATACTATCTGTTTCAGTTGTTCTTGAATCATCCCCCTTCCCAGTAGTGGTGTATATATACTATCTGTTTCAGTTGTTCTTGTATCACTCTCCCTCCCAGAACTGGTGTATATATACTATCTGTTTCGTTGTTCTTGAATCACCCCCCCTTCCCAGTAGTGGTGTATATATACTATCTGTTTCGGTTGTTCTTGAATCACCCCCCCTTCCCAGTAGTGGTGTATATATACTATCTCTTTCAGTTGTTCTTGAATCATCCCCCCTTACCAGTAGTGGTGTATATATACTATCTGTTTCAGTTGTTCTTGAATCACCCCCTTCCCAGTAGTGGTGTATATATACTATCTGTTTCAGTTGTTCCTGAATCACCCCCTTCCCAGTAGTGGTGTATATATACTATCTGTTTCAGTTGTTCTTGAATCATCCCTTCCCAGTAGTGGTGTATATATACTATCTGTTTCAGTTGTTCTTGAATCACCCCCTTCCCAGTAGTGGTGTATATATACTATCTGTTTCAGTTGTTCTTGAATCACCCCTTCCCAGTAGTGGTGTATATATACTATCTGTTTCAGTTGTTCTTGAATCACCCCCTTCCCAGTAGTGGTGTATATATACTATCTGTTTCAGTTGTTCTTGAATCACCCCTTCCCAGTAGTGGTGTATATATACTATCTGTTTCAGTTGTTCTTGAATCACCCCTTCCCAGTAGTGGTGTATATATACTATCTATTTCAGTTGTTCTTGAATCACCCCCTTCCCAGTAGTGGTGTATATATACTATCTGTTTCAGTTGTTCTTGAATCACCCCCTGTTCGCAGTAGTCGCGTATATATACTATCTGTTTCAGTTTTTCTTGAATCACCCCTTCCCAGTAGTGGTGTATATATACTATCTGTTTCAGTGGTTCTTGAATCACCCCCGCGTCGGAGTAGTGGTGTATATATGCTATCTGTTTCAGTTGTTCTTCAATCACCCCCCCTTCCCAGTAGTGGTGTATATATACTATCTGTTTCAGTTGTTCTTGAATCACCCCCTTCCCAGTAGTGGTGTATATATACTATCTGTTTCAGTTGTTCTTGAATCACCCCCTTCCCAGTAGTGGTGTATATATACTATCTGTTTCAGTTGTTCTTGAATCACCCCTTCCCAGTAGTGGTGTATATATACTATCTGTTTCAGTTGTTCTTGAATCAACCCCTTCCCAGTAGTGGTGTATATATACTATCTGTTTCAGTTGTTCTTGAATCACCCCCTTCCCAGTAGTGGTGTATATATACTATCTGTTTCAGTTGTTCTTGAATCACCCCCCTTCCCAGTAGTGGTGTATATATACTATCTGTTTCAGTTGTTCTTGAATCACCCCCCCTTCCCAGTAGTGGTGTATATATACTATCTGTTTCAGTTGTTCTTGAATCACCCCCCCTTCCCAGTAGTGGTGTATATATACTATCTGTTTCAGTTGTTCTTGAATCACCCCCCCTTCCCAGTAGTGGTGTATATATACTATCTGTTTCAGTTGTTCTTGAATCACCCCCCTTCCCAGTAGTGGTGTATATATACTATCTGTTTCAGTTGTTCTTGAATCACCCCCCCTTCCCAGTAGTGGTGTATATATACTATCTGTTTCAGTTGTTCTTGAATCAACCCCTTCCCAGTAGTGGTGTATATATACTATCTGTTTCAGTTGTTCTTGAATCACCCCCTTCCCAGTAGTGGTGTATATATACTATCTGTTTCAGTTGTTCTTGAATCACCCCCTTCCCAGTAGTGGTGTATATATACTATCTGTTTCAGTTGTTCTTGAATCACCCCCTTCCCAGTAGTGGTGTATATATACTATCTGTTTCAGTTGTTCTTGAATCACCCCCTTCCCAGTAGTGGTGTATATATACTATCTGTTTCAGTTGTTCTTGAATCATCCCCTTCCCAGTAGTGGTGTATATATACTATCTGTTTCAGTTGTTCTTGAATCACCCCTTCCCAGTAGTGGTGTATATATACTATCTGTTTCAGTTGTTCTTGAATCACCCCCTTCCCAGTAGTGGTGTATATATACTGTCTGTTTCAGTTGTTCTTGAATCACCCCCTTCCCAGTAGTGGTGTATATATACTATCTGTTTCAGTTGTTCTTGAATCACCCCTTCCCAGTAGTGGTGTATATATACTATCTGTTTCAGTTGTTCTTGAATCACCCCCCCTTCCCAGTAGTGGTGTATATATACTATCTGTTTCAGTTGTTCTTGAATCACCCCCCCCTTCCCAGCAGTGGTGTATATATACTATCTGTTTCAGTTGTTCTTGAATCACCCCCCCTTCCCAGCAGTGGTGTATATATACTATCTGTTTCAGTTGTTCTTGAATCACCCCCCCCTTCCCAGTAGTGGTGTAACTATACTATCTGTTTCAGTTGTTCTTGAATCACCCCCCCTTCCCAGTAGTGGTGTATATATACTATCTGTTTCAGTTGTTCTTGAATCACCCCCCTTCCCAGTAGTGGTGTATATATACTATCTGTTTCAGTTGTTCTTGAATCATCCCCCCTTCCCAGTAGTGGTGTATATATACTATCTGTTTCAGTTGTTCTTGAATCATCCCCCCTTCCCAGTAGTGGTGTATATATACTATCTGTTTCAGTTGTTCTTGAATCACCCCCTTCCCAGTAGTGGTGTATATATACTATCTGTTTCAGTTGTTCTTGAATCACCCCCCCCTTCCCAGTAGTGGTGTATATATACTATCTGTTTCGGTTGTTCCTGAATCATCCCCTTCCCAGTAGTGGTGTATATATACTATCTGTTTCAGTTGTTCTTGAATCACCCCCTTCCCAGTAGTGGTGTATATATACTATCTGTTTCAGTTGTTCTTGAATCACCCCTTCCCAGTAGTGGTGTAGATGTACTATCGGTTTCAGTTGTTGTTGAAGCACCCCCCCCCGCTTCCCAGTAGTGGTGTATATATACTATCTGTTTCAGTTGCTCTTGAATCACCCCCCCTTCCCAGTAGTGGTGTATATATACTATCTGTTTCAGTTGTTCTTGAATCACCCCTTCCCAGTAGTGGTGTATATATACTATCTGTTTCAGTTCTTGAATCATCCCCCCTTCCCAGTAGTGGTGTATATATACTATCTGTTTCAGTTG
>NC_056747.1:1370852532-1370872532 GCF_019279795.1 Protopterus annectens | reverse complement strand
CTGTGTTACCTTTCTCATTGTTACTTTCCTTGCCCTAAGTAACTGGGTGTGGGGCATCCTTTAAATTGTTGTCGTCATTTGTATCCCTCCAAAGTTTATTTTCCTTATGTTTCACCACTTTTGAAACATTTTCAACTCTGTCAAATATGGCATAATGGGAAAGTAAAGGGTCTTTAGTGTCTGAGTTGTCCAAATAATGAATGTATTTGAATATTTTGCCAGACCCAGCATGTAAATATTAGGAGGTTGTCACTGACGGCCTCTGTCATTCTTCTCACATGCAACAGGACAAGAAAGCAGCAGCCAGATAGGAATATTGTGTGTTTTTTTTATTTTTTACTTTATCAGTTCTTGTACTGACAGCAGTGAAACCATACCGTTGAACACAGATGACTAGATACATTAACCGCCATTCTCCAGTGTATGTTGAAATGTCCTAAGCTAATATGCCCAGTAGGAGGTTAATGATTAGCATGGTAGTGTTGTTAGCAGGTTCTTTCGGAGAGTCAAGTGGGATATAGATGAATGGGAATACGAACTGTTTTGGGGTTCGACTTTTACAGCAAGAAACTTGGTGTGTTGGAAGAATGGATCTTGGGAAAGGACAGTGGAACAGAAAACATGACACATGGAATCTAGGTGGATTACTGCAGCACCACCTGCCCCTTTCCGGGATTTCTCACTTCTGAACATAGTCTGTACCAGGGGAGTGGGCTCTGCGTTTTTGATTCGTGGAAAAATCCAAGTCTCTGTAGTAGCTAGTGTGCCCAGGAAGTGAAGTGAGATCCAGCTGTAAGGATACAGTTTATTAGTTTACCAGAACTGTATGTCAGATGTCCGTGGTCTGACAAACAGCCCAGATGATTGAGGAATTAGCCACACAGAATGGGAGTGAGTAGCCATAGTTGGCTTACCCATGCCAGGAGGAAGGAGGCAGTCTGTCAGATTGTACTACTCATGTCTGCTGTTGGCCTTAGGAGCCATACCAGAAGGAAAATACCAGAGACAATAACAAGGTATCTTTGATCTACTGAGCAACACTCCATGTTGCAGTTGCAATTTGTGAGTGCCTTAATAGCTGCACTCACCCGAGGTCCAGCACTGCAACTGTGTTTTGTAAGAGACATTTGTCACCAGAAACAGAATGGGGTTAGGTTCATACAGTAACCCACCCACTTGGGTAAATATCCATTTCCTGTTAGGTAGTGCTTCCATTATAGCAGCTGTTGTTAGAATGAGGAGGTGAAAGGTGGAATTGGTGTGCTGGGAGTGCTGACGACTGGTGAACTAGGGGACAAAAGTGTTGTAGTAAAGAAAAATGAATACATCATTTGATGATGTCAAAATCATTGGTCTGGGTGCCAAGGCCTTCAGGATATTACTGCTCTGAAGAATGTTCTTCTTGTGGGCTTTTGAGAACTGATGGCGGTCTAGCATTTCTGTGGACAGATAAGTTCCTTTCAAGGAAAAAAACATCCTCATATTAATTTTATGACAGAAGGTAAACTTTTTTTTCTGTGAAATGTTATTTTAAGATAGAAGTTTGATATGTGTTAGACTGATGTGACGTCAGGCTAAACTGTGAAGTATTACTTTTTACTTTCTTGTGAAAACTTGTAAAACATACTTTATGTTTTGCTTTTTGTGGAGAAGCCTTGGTTCTTAAAAATTATAGAAAGTTAAGTATATGTTGTGCTTTTCACCGCGTTTTAGGTTAAAAACACTGCTTTTAAATATTTAACTGTTACCAACTCTTTCTTTATGTCACCTGGGCTTCAGTTTGGAAGGCCTTACCAATTTCTTTGTTTTTTCTTTCCTCCAGCCATAGAAAGAAAAAATTTTCCAAATGGCCTTTATCCATTCAGCAGGCTATGACTTTGCCTCAGCTGCGGATGGGTGACTCTGCTTTGGTCATTTCTGATTCTTCATACCATTTATCTTCTGCCCTGGCATCCTTTGGTGTAGTCCCTTCAGCCACCATGGACCAAGAATTAAGTGCATCCTGTGTGGCTGTTGGACTGTCCCTTGGTGGACATGGTAGATCCCACTTTTGTCAGTCTCTTGAGGACAAAGTAGGAAATGCCTTTCTGCCTAGATGGACTGGGATGCATGTTCCCTGGGCATGAGTCAGGCTGCCTATGTGGAAATTCCTGTTAAAAAGAAGCCGAAAGTTCAACATTTATCTTCCCCTGTGTCAGTTACTTTGGACAGGGATGACTTATGGGCTTACCTCAGGCCCTACGTCAGGCTGTCGACCCATTTCATCCTAGCTTTACTGGTAAGAGAAAAAAAGAACTCTTCATTTTCTGAAGATTTCTAGTACACTGAACAGGGAATTCATTTTGAGGGGACAACTTCTGTTTTTTTTCTCAGGTGACTGTTTCAGATTCTGATGATCGTGTTTCTTCTGATAGTTCCTTAGAATAATTTTCTTTTTTTCTGAAACCATATTTAGAATGAGCCTATGATATTCCAGTATTTATTATGAATTTCCACACCCCACTACTGTTCCCCCTGTACTTTCAGCATTGAAAGATGTTTTTATTGTAGCTTATAACAGGCCTTATAGCCAGCCTGCAGCAGTTAACAAAGCAGATTGTATAAAGTTCCTCAATTTTACACATTTTTATTGTAAAAACCTAGAGCTGACCCCACAGTGATTTATTTGGCAATCCTGCTGTTGCTAACTTTTGGTAAATGCTAATCCCTCTCCCTCTGATAAGGATGGAGAATCCTTTGACAGATTTTTGAAAACAGCTCTTCTGCAACACTTATTTTTAGAATTCGTAATGGTCAGGCTCACAGATTTTGCTTGTGTTTTGAGAACATGAGGAACATTATAGCTACTTTTCCCTCTTTGGAGGAGAAGTCTTTTAATTCACTTGTTGCTTTTGTGTCTCAGGTGACTTCACGCTCTGAGGTTTACTCACGATTCAGCTGGTGCCTCTTCCAGAGCAGCTGTCATTGGAACTGCCATGACAACGTTTGCATGGGTACATGCTCAGAATTTGCCACGGGATGGTAAAATTCTCCTCTGGATTGGGAGGTTGTTTTTGGACCATCTGCTGCTGAGGTCCTGAAAAGGTGTGATTAGAGAGAGGCAAACTGATCCAGGTGGACTTCAATTTTTCATTCCTTCTCCAAATTTGGAAAAGGTTTTATACCCATCTCAGCATCTTTTTATAAAAAAGCAAAATAAGTACATTTTTGGCCAGCAGACATTAAATGATGGCAAAGAGGGTCCACAAAGAAGAGGAGGGCCTCCTAGAAATAAGGACAGCCAACAAATCTGAATGACTAACCGCAAACAGTAACCCCCCCCTGCCCCTTCCTCACCCTGGCAAATATTTAATTTTCCTCCCAAAATGTATCTCTCTGTTTCTGTCTTTGGCAACAGATAAGATCAGACAAATGGGTTCTGAGAGTGACCCATCAGGGGTACATATGGCAGTGGGAGTCCCTTCCTCATTTTTAAGGGATTTCTTCTCATCCACCAGATCATACATCTTTCTTTCATCCTGTCATTCATCATTTGCTAACTCAGGGAATAATAGAAGATGTCCCACTTTTTCTGACAGGACAAGGTTTCTATTCAAGAATGGATTTGGTACTAAAGAAAGAAGGCTCATGGGGACCTTTCTAAATCAGTTTGTGAAAGTTTCAAAGTTCAAAATATCCCTTCACAACCTGTTATCTCTGATTTCCCCCTTTCAATTTCTTAATAATTCAAGGTTAAAAGGATGATTATAGCCTCAGGTTTCAAATGTTTCTTGAGGTTTCCTGTGTGTGGATTACTCTTTCAGTTCCCTGCTTTACCCTTTGGGTTATCCACTGCTTCAGGGGTATTCTCAATGACTCTAGCAACAGTGACAGCCTATTACAGACCTTAAGCTATTCACACATTTCCTTATTTAGACAACTTTATTACCTTTGCAAAGTCTTTTTCAAAGCGCCAAGAATTTCTTACCAGGGTAAGAGACGTTCTAAGTCAGTGGTTTCCGGAGAACATTAAAAAATGTGGTTTGACTCGTCACTGGATTGTTTTCCTAGGGGTGCCTCCTAGATACCTCAGCTCCAAAGAAATTTTCTTTCACAGGAAAATGTAGATTTGTATCTAGAGCTATTCCTGAGGTTTTGGTATGGTGGTAGCGTTGTTACCTCACAGCAAGAGTTTCTCCCGTTCGATTCTCGGCTGGGCTTGGGAGTGCCTTCTGTGTGGAGTCTGCATGTCCTCCCCACGGTTGGGTAGCATTTGAAAGACATGCGTGCGTAAATGGGTGTGCCTTTGTAGGTTGGGCATTGAATTGGCACCTCAGCATTTCGTAAAAATCTACTGCCAATCATTAGCGGACCGGAGTTCCACTGTGGCGACCCCTTACCGGGAAAAGCCGAAAGACAAACAACAACAAGATTAAGGCAAAATAATTTCTCAGGATACTAGGATTCATGGTATCAATGATTCTCACAATTCTTTTAGCCAGACTCCATGTAAGAAGTATCTAAAATTTGTATGGTCCCACAGTCAACATCCCCTGACTTTCCAGATTCCAGTTTTGGGATTTGTAAAAAAATAAAAAAAAAAGGAACTGCTTTGGTAGAGAGATCAGTTTTATACGAAAACATGACCCCAGGGATCACTTCTGTCGCTCTACTTGACAGGGGCACAGGAAAATAATTTTCTTGAGTGGCAAAAGCCAGGGTACCATTTGGCTAGGCTTATATAAACCCTCGGGCCAATAGCCTAGTACCTACCTATGAACCTATGGTCGTAAAGGTCCAAAGAGTTTGGTACAAAAAGAACAGACCAAAACACAAACCTAAAAGAGGTGTTGATAATCATAAATCAGGCATAACTGTCTCTCGGTCATCTTTGGTCTCCTCAGTCATTACAAGTGATTACATATAACACAACAGTGATGTGTTTACATAAACAAAGTGGGTGGGGGGTCCAGATCTTCTGTTCAGACTAGCCATGGTAGCCTGAGATATAGCAATTCAGCACAATCTTACTCTACAGGCATCTGGCATCTTGTCAGAGTAAAATGTTGTGGCAGTCAAGTTGAGAAGAACCAGGACAGACCCTCATGAATGGAAATTTAATCAAGGGGGTCTTCCAAGAATTGATCCAGTTGTGGAGAGCATGTCAGGTAGATATTTGTGCCTGCATTCATAGCAAATGACTGCCAAACTTATGCTCTAGGATTCCTTGCAAGAAGGCTTGGAAAACAGATACATTTTGCATTTCCATCGACAGGAATGTTCCGATAGGCTTTTCCACTAATATCCACGGTCTTTCTGATTATTCAGAAGGACTTTACAAAGATTATTGGGGTGATTTTCTTGTTGTCTAGTCAAGAGTGGTTCTGCCTTTGTTTGGAAATGGCCAAGAGCAATTACTACAAGCCTGTTCATAGCCTGGACCTACTCAAACAAGAACAGGAGTGTTTGATACACTCAAGCTAGAAATAATGTCAGCTAAATGCTTAGATGATAGCATTGTAGTTCCTTTTAGGCATCTATTCCCTGAGGACATGCAGCGGGTATAAATGGAGGCAAATAAACATGGTACTACAAAATCATACATTAATAAACAGAAGATTTTATAGCTGGTGCCGAGATAAAAACCATGACTCTATCAAGGCGAGAATTTCTCTGGTCCTGCAGTGTTTGTGGGTGTTATATTTTCCGTCTTTTCTTACTGCTCTGTCACTTGGGTTCATTTCAGTGATTCTGCCCACGGATCCTCATTTTTCAGTTCATTTCCACGTTAAAAATTTTTTTGAAAGAATGCCATTTCACCTAGATAATAGGTGGCTCCTCCGTGAAATCATAACTTTATGTTGGAAAAACTAACTCTTGCTCCATTTGAACCAGTTTATCAGGCTGATTTGAGTTTCATAAAATGGAAAACAGTTTTGTTGCTTGCTCTGACTTCTACATGAAGAGTGTCTGAGTTGCAAGTTCTCATGATGCGTCAGCCTTATCTCATTTTCCACAAAGGTAGAATTTCCTTGAGATCTAATCCTTCTTTTAAAGGAAAACTCCACCTTACAACTAAAGCAAAATCTGTTTTTTCACTCTATCTTTGTTTTCTGGGTTATTTTAACATCTCAAAATCACTCTCACTGCTTCTTATAGAATTTTGATATGTTTTCTACAAAATGGCTGTCAATGGAGCTTGACTTATCACATGATCTTATTTTGATTCAAGCCTTTCTCTTTCCCATAATCTACTTCAAGTCTGCTTTATATGAGTCATGCTAGACATAAGGAAGTAACGGTGTATTCCCATTCCACTGACATATAATCGGATTAGTATCAGTCACTGTCATCTTATATACTGGTTGTAATAGGACTGTTTATTTTATTTCTTGAATAGTCCTCATTTCTGTGTGTCTCAGGGCTTGTTTTATAGTATACTAAGGAATTATACAGCTGCAACCAAAATAGTTGCTAAATTACAGGCCTTTGTTCAAAGTATTCTTTTGTAATCCAAGATGACTTGAAAGCCCCTCCCCTTATATTTTGGTAAATGTGCTGATACTTTTACAAGAAAAAATATTTTCTGACCTTTCTCTAAATGTCACAGACTTTTTTGATACTACATTTAAGTCATCTTAAAACATAAAGTAGTATAAACAGCAAACATTTAAAATGTAAAGCTTAGCATTTCGATACTGTGATGCTACTTATGTAAATTTGTCAAAAGAGGTGACAACTGCCTTTGAACCATTGACTGATCTACTTGCTCTGTTTTGCTATGAAAGGCATGGTTACATTGGAAGCAGCTGTGAATCAGTATAAGTTCTCTTCCTCTCTGCAGTAAAGACAATGGACAATAGTTTCACACCTCTCTGTCTTATTATCACACCTCTCTGTCTTATTATCACACCTCTCTGTCTTATTATCATACCTCTGTCTTATCACACCTCTCTGTCTTATTATCACACCTCTCTGTCTTATTATCACACCTCTCTGTCTTATTATCACACCTCTCTATGTTATTATCACACCTCTCTGTCATATTATCACACCTCTCTATCTTATCACACCTCTCTGTCTTATTATCACACCTCTCTGTCTTATTATCACACCTCTCTGTCTTATTATCACACCTCTCTATCTTGTTTACAGTAGCCTGAGCTCCTGCCTGCAAATTTATCTGTGCCTATGGTATGTCTTCTAGGTGTAGATAAATTCTTCTGCAACTTATGTGAGAAGTCAAGCTTAAGAAAATTGGATGGCCGTTCACTTCCTTTGATACCAAAATGAGGAAATGAAAGATGTCCTTCTGTTCTCATGTTGCAGTATTCTCACATGTGGGATATTCCGTCTGAGGGGGACCAAACGTCCTGCTCATCTGCCAAAGCTTAAGCCTGGTTGCTGTAAGGTGCATGGGACGTCACACACAGGGCCATAAATGTGACGTCTGCACGCATAGACCTTAGAACTTTTTTGCTGCAGTTAAACGTCAGCTTGCTCATTCTCCTCCGAGTCTCCGAAGAGGCTTAAGATAAGTACCCTGTGGGGGAATCTTCTTGTTTTTGTCTGAGCTTCGGTTGCTGTTTTTTCTGCTGTTAGGCGATGTCATCTAGAAAGGGGAATTGTAAGTGCGGTCGGCAAATTCCGCACAAAGATACCAATGATCTTTGCTTGTTTTTGCTTAGGGCCATTGCATGACCATAGTTGTTTGTCCCTAAGACCTTGCACAGCCATCTGGCAACACTTAAATTATTTGTAGAGAATCAGCAATGCAAACGCTTGGCCCTCGGTATGGATCCTGTACCTGCCGTCGAGGTGAAGCCGCCTAAAAAGAAAGCCAAGATTTCTAGACCGGATACTTTGGACGTCCTGCCAGCTGCCATTCTAGGGGCTGAGGAATGTCCAAAAGAACTGGCGATGCTGGTGGGTACAATTTCAGAAGCTGCTCTTGGTTCTCCAGTCTGCACGTCCGAGGAGGTTTCTGTGACATCGCCTCCTCCGATGTGTGTGTGTGTGTGTGGGGGGGGGGGGGCAGGCTCGCCTGGATGGCTGACTTTAGTTTCCAAAGATGGTGCTTTGGCTTCAGGCCTGACTCCGATATCCAGGCCCTTGGCCTCTGAACTTATTCATAAGATTCCTCTCAAGAGGAAATAAAAGACCAGACATCTGTCTGCTCCAGTGGAGCATCAACCTGACTGGCAAACCTTCTCCCAGTCACTTTTTCAGGCCTTTATGGTCTTGAGGCCTGCTACATCTCAAACTCCTACTCTGCCTACCCTAAGTTCCAGGCATGACTCTGCAGCCTCCATCCCTCCTCCTCAGACTTAGGAGGAAGACTTCTCTTCTTCCTCCTCTATTTATTCTCTCACTTACACTTCACAGCTGGTCTGACTCCTGGAATATTATTCTACAGATGAAAACTCCTTAGAAGTAGACTCTCTACCAGAAGACATTACTTTTGGGGAGACAATCTCCAAAATGAGAGAATACTTTAAGTGGGACTCCACCGAAATGACTGAAGTACAAAAAAGATATTTTGAACCTCCCCAAATGGAGTCCCCCTCTCCCTCTGCTATACCTCCATTGATTCCTGCTTACTTGGTCGCCTTTGCTGCTGCCTCTAAGACCCCAGAACCCCAACCCCCCACCCCTAAAATGCCTGATAGATTCTATAAAGTCCATGATGATTACAAATACCTCATCAAATCCCCCATTGCAGACCTTGCAGTCATTGCTGTGGCAGCAAATAAGCAATCAAGGCAAATTCCATCTTCTTTACTGCCATCTGACAAGGACAGTAAGTTGACGGACAGACTGGGGAAAAAGATCTATATTTCCTCTACCATGGCCTTTAGAGCTGTCAATTACCAAACTCTATCAAGTACAGCCTAGACCTTGTTTCCCAGGCATCTACCCTGCTCTCTTCTATACCTGGTTACCCTAATAAGCCTCAAGTTGCCTCAAAACGTTCTCTGGCAGCGCAGGTAGCCAGGCATTCCATTAAATGCAGCTGTGATGCTGCTGAAGCCTCAGCCAGATCAGCTGCATCTGCCTGTGTGTCATGCAGGAATTCCTGCTCAGGCTTCAACCCCTGCCAGATGATTTCAAGAAGAAGATCCTGGATGCCCCACTAGACAACAAGTTCTTCTTTGACAAGCAATCTGCAAGCTGTTCAAAAGCCTGCAAGAAGAAAACAAGAAACTGCAAGACTTGAAACTTCTGCTGGTATCTCCAGTTCTTAAGTTTTACAGGAACTACCCTGCTAAGCCAAGCTTTGTTAGAAGGGCACCTGCTCCTTCTTCCTCTTCCTCTTCCTCTAAGCATAGAATAGGGACCAGAAAGCCCTCATCCCCCAGGACTACTTCCTCTCATACTACACCCAGGCAGTCCTTTATAGACAGGCCAAGTATTGCGTGACTGCCAAAATCCCCACTGCCATCTACCCCTTTCTGCCCACCTCTGTCTACCCCTGTGGCAACATATGACCTCAGACCACTGGGTTCTGTCAGTAATGGTAAAAGGGTACTTTATGACCTGGCAAGAAAAGCCTACTCCAAGAGGCATACCACAACCTCCAAAAAAACAATCCCACCTGATCCCCCAGGTTATTCAGGATTTGTTCAGGATTTACTGTCTCTATGCACCATAAAGTCCACACAGGACAAGAGGGTCAAGGGTTTTACTCCAGACTCTTTCTGGTTCCAAAAAGGAGGGTCCTTGGAGGCCAATACTGGACCTGTCCCTTCTAAACCCCTTTCTGCATGATCCCTCTTTCCGCATGCTATCCCTGCATACCCTTCTTCCACTTTTAACACCTGGCTCTTCATGGCCACTCTGGACCTGAAAGAGGCATACCTACATATTCCCATCCACCCAGACTTCCAGAGGTTTCTGCACTTTGCTGTGCACTATCAGTTTACTGCCTTGCCCTTTGGTTTGTCCACTGCAACAAGGGTTTTCACAAAGTGTCTTGCTACAGCAGTAGCCTTCTGCAGGACAAAGGCGTACAGGTCTTACCTGGGCAACCTCCTCATCCAAGCAGAAGAGGCAAGTACTCTTCAGGCACACCTGCAATTCACTATGGCTCTCCTAGGAAGTCTGAGTTTTACCCTGAACCTACTGAAGTCCTCCCTGACTCCAACCCAAGACCAAATCTTCTTGGGTTGCAGGATAAGGACAGATCTGATGAAGGCATTCCTCCCACCAGGTAAGGTTACTTCACCAGCCAGTTATTTCCAAAGCCTCCTCCAAGTCTCACTCATCTGAGTCAGGGAATTTCTCGGCATGGTGGGCTTCATGGCAGCTACCCTTCCCATGCTGCCCCTGGTCAGGTTGGGTTACACATGAGGAAGTTCCAGTGGTATCCGAATAATATCATCCTCTGAATTTCCAGGTTCCCTTCCTGCCCTGCCTAAAAAAAGAGTTAGGTTGGTGGATACACCACATACTGCAGAATCCAGGCCTCCATCTACAGCCATCCAAGGCAGTCCAAATCATGTACACAGATGCCTTGGACCTGAGATGGGGGGCCACTATGAATGGTCTCAGAGTGCAAGCCCAGTGAGAGTCCTCCCACAAAAAAAACGCATCAGTGTTTGGGAAATGACTGCTCTTCTCCTAGCTCTGAAAACCTTTCTCCCGCTCCTACAGCCTGGTCCCTTACAGGTCTTAACAGACAACACCACAGTCATATGGTACAGCAACAAGCAGGGGGGAAGCAGATCCTATTTACTCTACAGACTGGCCATACACGCTTAGGAGTTGGCCATACAATGCAATGTAATCTTGCAGGCCATCTACAATCCATCACAGGACAACCATCTAGCAGATGCCCTCAGCAGACCACTGTCTCAAAATCGCGAATGAATGTTGAACAGAGATGTATTCTAGACATTGTCCACTACTGGGGCACCCCGCAAATAGACCTGTTTGCCTCCCCTCAGAACAGACAACTATAGCTATTCTGCTCCAGGCTCCCATCTCCACTAGCTTGGAAAGTGGATGCATTTTCAATTCCCTGGAAGGGCTTGTTCCTGTATGCGTCCCCCCTTCCCTCTCATTCAAAAGGTCTTGCTGAAGATTTAGAGGGACAAGCCAAAAATCTTGTTGGTTACTCCCTATTGGCCAAGACAGCATGGGTTCGCCCTTCTTCTATCTCTTGCCAAGGGCAATCACCTCAAGCTGCCTCACAAGGTGGATCTGCTCACACAGCAGAATGGATCTCTCATCCACCCTCATCTGCAAACCCTCAATCTTACCCTGTGGGTGGTAAACTTCTGATCCCTTTCAGACAGCTATACTCAGAGGACTTGTCTGCCCTGAGGGAGGCCAGGAAACCCACTACCAGGAGGCAGGAGATCCTATTTAGCTAAATGGGAAAGGTTCTGCAAATGGTGTCTTTAAAGGCAACTAAACCTCTTCCAGGTGTGTGTACCTCTAGTGTTGGCCTACGTTTGTGAGCTTGTAAAATCAGAACTTTCATACTGTTCATTGAAAGTCCACTTGTCAGCCATTTCAGCCTGCTTACTCATGCATCCTCCCTTATTATCTAAACTGCAGGTAAAACGTTTTCTTAAGGGGGTTCTCCACCTCAGACCACAGAGGAAGCCTATCCCTCTTCCTTGGGATCTGAAATTTGTGCTTGAGAAGCTTACCACTACCCCCTTTGAACAGGCAGCCTCTGCCACTTTAAAGATGTGCACCTGGAAAACTGTCTTGTTAGTAGTCCTTACCTCAGCTAGGAGAGTTGCAGAGCTACAGGCACTCATGGCTGCCCCACCCTACACCATCTTCCATAAGGACAGGGTTTCTCTTCATACTGACCCTTCCTTCATGCTCAAAGTGGTAAATGAACTGTCCCTTAACCAATCTATCCATTTACCCACCTTCTTCCCTTCACCACAAATTGACAGTGAGAAAGTGCTCCATTCCCTAGATTTTCACAGTCCACTGAGGTTTTATCTTGATAAGACCAAGAACATTAGAAAGTCCAATCAACTCTTTGTACCCTTTCACCCAGGGCCCTGGGGAAAGCCATATCCAAACAGACTATATCCTCCTGGATACGTAAAACAATATCCTTCTGTTACACTTTCCATGGCAAGGAGTTGCCCCACACAGACATGGCCCACTCCACTAGAGCAGTGGCCTCTTCAGGGGCCTTCTTCAAAGGCCTAGGTACAACTTCTTTCCTAGAGGCAGCCACATGGTCTTCTGTACACATTTTCACTAAGCATTACAACTTGGACAACATCTCCAGAGCCAGGGCAGGATTTGCTAAAGCCATCCTCCATGGATTCCTGGAGACTGCCACCTCTTGCTCCACCCTTTTCTCTGCATGAGTTGTGGTACTCTCCCACATGTGAGAATACTGCAACATGAGAATAGAAGGACATATATTACTTGTGTAAAATCATACTATAACCATAGATGTTCTTCATGTTTCACTGTTGCAGTCATTACACTTGGGTAATCTGCTGGCAGGTTGCCCTCATTCGGCCTGAATTCCAAAGTCTTGGGTCCTGCATCGGTTACTGTCTTCTCTTCCATGACGTCAGGGGTATAAAACATGCAGTCAACGCCAGTCAGGTGCCCCCAAAAAGGTAGAAATATTCTAGATACTTATATATATGTATATATATATATATATATATATATATATATATATATATATATATATATATATATATATATGCATCAATATAAACTATACCTTCATCTACAAGCAAATACACCACATAGGTTGCAGAAGATAGAGAAGGAAAGATAAACTGTAGAATGACAGGGGGATGGCGGGAGGGTAACCTGGACTGCAACAGTGAATACACTCGAACATCTGCATTTATGGTAAGTGTACAAAACTGTACTATGTTCTTCGTGTTTCACTGTTGCAGTCATTACATTTGGGTAGAATCCCAATGCTATGGTTGGGAGGCTGGAGCTAAACAGCATTAGGTGAGGCTTAGGCAGTTAGGACAGCTGTTTAATCGTAGTCTCACCTCTGGATACGTACCCAGGGAGTGGCACACAGCGACTGTGATCCCACTTCACAAAGGCGGTGCCTCCACCGACCCTGGAAATTACCGGCCCATTAGCTTGACAAGCCTTATCTGCAAAGCCATGGAGAGGATCATAATGGATCTCATAAATAAAGACATAGGGAATTTGCAGACTTTGGATCCAACCCAGTTTGGCTTTGTCAAAGGCAGATCATGCCTTTAAACTTGGTTGACTTTTTCGAAACAGTCACCAAGGCCATTGATGAGGGAAAGGCAGTCCATACAGCCTACCTCGATCTGGCGAAGGCCTTCGATACAATACCCCACTCGGTATCATTGAAAACTCATCAGCTTAAATGTTAACCCATACATCACAAGATGGGTTGCAAACTGGCTGAGTGACAGAACCCACAGGGTCAGAGTTGTTGGCGCCATGTCAAACTCAAAGCCTGTCACAAGTGGTGTCCCACAGGGCTCAGTCCTGGGCCCACTCTTGTTTGGCATCTACTTTTCCGAAGTACAAGCAAACACAGGAGGGTTATGGCTGACAAAGTTTGCAGACGACTGCAAACTCGGTGCCGTAGTCGAAAACACATCTGACACAGATATCCTTCAGAAGGGTCTCACAGAAATGGATAACTGGTGCCAGAGCCATGGCCTAAAGTTAAATGCCAAAAAATGCATAGTCATACCCTTCGGGAAAAACAAGGTTACCCCTAGCTACCATATAGGTGGCAATCCACTGAGCACAGAAGAAGTTATCAGGGACCTGGGGACCCAGGTTGACAGCAGCCTGTCATTCAACACCCATGTTGCTAAAGTAGTTAGGAAGACCTTCTACACTGCCCACCTTATCATGAAGGGATTCACATCTAGATCAAGGGAGGTCATAGTCTCCCTATACTCATCACTCATCAGACCAATGATTGAGTACAATGCCCCATTCGGAATGTATCTGACCCGACACTTGCAGCAGCTGGAGAGGCCACAAAAGTTCCTCACCAAAAGGATAAAGGGTCTCAAAAATCTGTCCTATGCTGCCCGACTGAAAGAACTCCAGCTCTATTCAGTCGCCACGCTTGCTCAGAGGTGACCTGTGCCTGACATACAAGGCCATGTCAAACCCTGATTTGATGAACATGCTTCACCTCAAAAAATCTAGATCCATCAGAGCCACAAGGGCGGGAGACTTAAACCTCGACACGGCTATTAATAGGATGTGCTGGAGGGATAGATTCATCACCCAAAGACTCCCTATGCTGTGGAACAAAATCCCGGTATATGTGAGGCAGAGCACCTCGCTGGCCTTGTTCAAGAGAAATCTTGACCAATGGATGGGAGATCGCAGATATACCCCAGGGATTACCTCAGTGTCACTGCTCGACAGAGGCACAGCAAAATAATGGGCATAGTTCCCCAAACTAAAGGGGTGGCGTAAGCCACAAAACTATGGGCTAGGCTTGTAAATGCCCTCGGGCAGATAGCCTAGTATGAACCTATGAACCTATAAGGCTCTGCAGCACTGCAGTGGCAAAGCCTGCCCTGGGCTTAGAGTAGAGAGGCAAATGGTAATGCTTTGTAAAGGCGTGAACAGAACTCCAAGTAGCAGCCTCAAGAATGTCCTTGGTTGGTACTCCTTTGAGAAAGGCTGCTGAAGTAGCTGCAGCCCTGGTGGAGTGAGACCTAATGCCCTTGGGCACAGGTTTGCCATGGTGTAAGTAACAGAAACGGATGCAATGGCTTATCCACTTTGAAACTGTCTGCTTTGAAATAGCCTTTCCTTCTGATCCTGCAGCATATGACACTAGTAATTGCTCAGTTTTTCTTAGAGTTTTAGTCCTGCTCAAGTAGAATCTTAGCTGTCTGCGTACGTCCAAGGAATGTAGAATTCTCTCCCCTTTGTTCTGCGGATTTGGATAAAAAGTTGGCAGATGAACTGTTTGGTTAAGAGCCACAATGGAAATGACCCTAGGCATAAAAGTAGGATTTGTCCTCAGAGACAACCTGTCTGGGTAAAATATGATAAAAGGCTCTACAGCCATGAGGGCCTGTAGCTCTGAAACTCTCCTTGCTGAAGTAATTGCCAGGAGCAGAGCTGTTTTCCATGATAAGAACTTTAGATCTGCATTAGCAGCTGGTTCAAAAGGAGGCAGGGTGAGCTTTTCCAACACATAATTGAGGTCCCATGCAGGTACTGGTGATCTTCTGGGAGGCCTTAAATTATTTGCTCCTGTAAGATGCTGCTTTAGTAAAGGATGAGAAAAGATTGGTGGCTCTGTATTGTAATGAGCCGAAATGGCAGAGGCATGGATTTTGACTGATGAAAAAGATAGGCCTTTGTCAGGCATCTCAGTTAAGTATTGTAATATCTGAGGAATATGCGGTTCCAAGCACAGAATCTCTTCCATTTGTCAGCATAAGATTTTCTTGTACTAGGCCTTCTGGCTTCGAAATGACATCCATTATAGCTTTGCTGAGAGGTGTCATCTGTATGATTACAGGATTAGCCATGCTGCCAGGTTCAGAGTCTGTAGTTGATTGTGCAGGATCTGATTGTTTTGCTGGGACAGTAGTTGTGGTTTTTGAGGCAAGGTCTAAGCTGGGTATTGAGACAAGTTCCTTAGGATTGGGTACCAGTATTGGCAGGGCCAGTCCGGGGCAATTAATATCATCTTTGGCTTCTCTTGTCTGACTTTTAGGAGGACCTTGGGTAGAAGACGCAGAGGAGGAAAGGCGTAAACTGATAGGTTTTTCCAACTGAAGGATAGGGCGTCCACTTTCCATGCTTGTCTGTGATAAGTCCTTGTGCAGAATCTTTTCAGTTGATAATTTTGAGGAGAGGCAAATAGGTCTATGTCTGGGCTCCCCCATTTCTCTGCTACCATGCTGAAGACTTGTGGATTTAGTTTCCACTTGTCAGGATCCATAAGGTTTCTGCTTAAATCGTCTGCCAGAGTGTTTTGTTTTCCTGGCAGGAATTGAGCTTGAAGATTTGTGTGGTAGGTCAAAGCTGTGTCCCACAGCTTTGAGTGGGAGGGTGGCCTAATGGTTAAGGTGTTTGCCTTACAAACACAAGGTGCAGGATTTGAGTCTCACACGGGATAATTGGCTAAGCTTAAAATGGCTCACAAGGGAAGTTAGCTTAGTACTAATCTATGAACCTATGAACTTATGAACCATGGCTAATCTGCAAAGGGGGTATGAGTGTGTGCCCCCTTGCTTGTTTATATACCACATGACTGTGGTGTTGTCCGTCTTTATCAGTAGTTGTATTGGATGAAGTAAGTCCTTGAAGGCTGTTAGGGCATTTTGAACAGCTAGCATCTCTTTCTGGTTGATATGTAGATGCATTTGATTTGGTGCCCATATGCCCTGAATGCATCTTCCTGCCATGTGGGCCCCCCAAGCATAATCTGATGCGTCTATTGTTAAGGTCTGGCTGGCAGGGGGTAGAGTGAAGGGCCGTCCCATGTTTTGGTGACAGGCCTTTGCTCACCATAGAAACTCCTGCTACAGGCAGGGGATGAGAGGAATCATTGTTTCCAGACTATAAATGTTGACTCCATAAACTTTTTAGGTATCATTGAAGTTTCCTCATATGCAGTCTTGCATATGGAATTAGCAGGATGCAGGATGCCATGAAGCCCAGTGCCTGCAGAATTTGTCTTGCAGAAGACTGGGTTTTTGTTGCCATCAGTTTGAAGTAAGTAGTCAGTTGCCTTTGTTTGTCTGGTGTGAGGTAAGCCATCTGGGCAGTTGTATTCAAGCTTGCACCCAGGAATGTTATCTTTTGAGAGGGTACCAGTTGTGATTTATTTTCGTTTATTGTGTACGCTAGGCATGTTAGAAGCCTTTTCACAAATGCCAGGTGTCATAAAAGAGTGTCCTTGTTCTCTGCTTGAATGAGACAGTCGTCCAAGTAAGGATATATTTGAATACTTCTCTGTCTGCAAAATGCAATTACTGGTGCCAGGCACTTTGTAAAGACCCTGGGCGCAGTAGATAAGCCAAAGGGCAGTGCAGAGAATTGGTAATGCATTAAGCCAGTCTTGAATCTGAGGTATCTTCTGCATGACTGTCTTACTGGGACATGCAGGTATGCCTCTTTTAGGTCTAAAGTCAGCAGCCAAGTATTCTTGCCCAGCATGGGCAGAAGCTGTTGCAAAGTGAGCATTTTGAATTTTGGAATGTCCAGGTATGTGTTCAAAATCGATAAATCCAATATTGTCCGCCAGGCCTTGTCCTTTCTGGGTACCAAGAACAGTCTTGAGTAAAAACCTTGTCCTTTTTCCTGTTTTGGTACTGTCTGAATGGCCCCCATATCCATGAGGGACGTAACCTGTTTGTGTGCCTCTGCCCATTGTTTTTTTGGCAGATCTGGCCAACCATTTGTCATTGGCAGAGTGTGGAAATGGAATATGTATCCCTGTGATACGATGTTTAGTACCCATTTGTCCTGGGTTACTAACTGCCAATTTTGAGCAAAAAGTGCTAATTTTCCCCCTATGGGTGCTACCAAATGATAACTGCTTGGTGTAGGCAGAGGGAAGTCATTGGGATTGCTTACTGTAGGTTTGCACTTTATCTCCTCCAGATTTGGAGGTGGATGCACCCCATTGCTTTGACCTGTACGAGTCTTGAGCCTGGTACCTGGAACCCATAGGGTGTCTGGATTTGCCCCTTTGAGCTCTGTCTGACACGGGAAAGGACCAATTTTTTTTAGGCCAGTGTCTACTGAATCTAGGTGGTTGCACTTGTAAGAAGTCTTTAACAGTTTGCATAGACTTAGCTTTGTCTTCCATTTTTTAAAACCTCTTCTGCCTTAATACCAAACAGAGAATCATGCTGTAAAGGTGCATTTAGCAATTTAGCTTTAACATGATTAGGCAAATTTTGTTCCTTTAACCAGGCATGCCTCCTAATCACAGATCCAGTACCTGTGGCCCTGCAGGAGCCCTCTAAAGAGTCAAAACCACATTGCAAAGTATGCTTTCCAACTTGTTCATTATTTTCTGCACATTCTGAAATCAACATCATTTTCTGTTTCAGCAATCCCATAACATGTTGTTGGTACTTAAGCATATGAAATTGACGGTTTAAGGCCCTGATTGCCAAGGTTGCAGTTGTATAAACCTTTTTTCCACATCTGTCCAGTGCCCTTGAATCTCTGTCGGAGGGGGTAGGGTTTTTTGCTGTTGAGGCCTTAACTCCCTTTGGACCCTGTGAAATAGTTTCAGGATCAGCAGCAGGGTTTCTAAATAAAAATTTATGAGAGTCAGGGACCCTGTAATACCTGTCAGGCTTACTGGGAGCCGGAGGTAAGGAGTCAGGGGTCAGGCTTGACTGCAAAACACATCATCCACAATGTCTAAAACAGGGGGAATGGCTAAAGGCTTGTGCTGAGGGAGAAGAAGAAAATCCGAGCCTCTTTTTTGATTCTGAGAAGTCTTGACTCTCCCAGTGAAAATGCTCCCTCAAAGTATGCAAGGTTTCTCCAAATGAATAATCCTCAGGAGGAGATGCAGATGGAATAGACTCCTCAGCATCAGAATCCTCATAGGGAGGTAAAGATAATTCCTGATCAGAAGAGGAATCAGAAGAAATAAAAACCTGATCTGAAGATTCATAGTCAGTGTCTTGCCTAGGCCTCTTATCTGGAGGGGGATGGGTACCCCTGGTCAAGGTAATAAGGTCTTCAGCCATTTTGATCATCTGTTTTTTAGGCATAGAGACTTGTGCACATGGCTCAGGCATTGTTTTTTTTTAGTTTTAGAAGGTATCTTTGCCTTTGGTTTTGCAGCTTTCATCAGTTTGATATAAAAATGTTGAGGTCTGAATACACCCTCATAAGCCAGTGCCTGCTCAGCGGCTCCGGACCCATCCGAGGGAGATACATCTGTCAGTCCAGTACTTAGAGTATCTTGCAGCATGCCTACCTCCATATGGGTGTCAGTAGAGGCCTGCGACTCGAAGGTAGCGGGTATCAGGGGCTGCAAAAGCGCCTCACTGAGTACCAGCGAACAGGCGACTGGCTTAGGAGAAGCTTCGTCATCGGTTTTGGATCTTGACTGCATTTCTCTGTCCTTTTCTTTGCGTTTTTTATGTACTCCAGTAGTCTGATTGCTATCCGGCAACATTTCTAGGTAGTTAAATCTGTTTCCAAAATACTTAGATGCAAAAATATACCAATGCTTAATAGTGCGTTGGTTAAATCTAGCACAAAACCGACAGCCAGGCATGTTGTGATCAGGGCCTAGGCAAGGAATGCAGAATAAATGGAAATCCTTATGAGGTATTTACCTGAAGACATCTTTTTAAAACTTAACATTAACATGGTTATAGTATTATATATTAGAATTATGCTATATTATTAGAATCCCACAATGAAGCATAGTTTCTTGCAGTTTCACAAACACATTCCTGAAACTTGGGAATCATACAGCTTCTATCATTATGTTACAGTGCTCTTTCTCTCTCATCTTAAGTATGTGACTCTGTACTTTTATTGGTCTGTGTCTAAACACTTCTCTAAGCTTAGGAGTGCTTATCATTAGACAGTCATAGACTTCTTTTAATCTAGCACACTAATGTCTGGCAGTGAGCACAGACGGTTAAAGCTATGAGCTGTAAGCGGACTACTTCCTGTGGTACAAAGTTTGATTCATTTAGCCTTCATTTGTCCATTGTGTGACCTTGGGCAAGTCACTTAACCAGACAAAGCTTTGCGGCAATTGGGAGGTCAGACACAGCTCATCCATGTTCTCCTACCCTACTGCATGCCCAGTAACTACCTGTGAACCCATGAACTGTTTTACTGAGCTATTTATGTCACTAGCCTTTCACACAAAACCCTTAATCTGCAAACAAGCAGCTGTACCCATTACCTGTCAAAATGCCCTGTGGCAGTTTAGTGAGGAAAATTCCATCTAGCTTCCCCAGATTGCTTTTCTTTTTTACATCTTCTTCCTCTAAGCCATATTTATTTTTATTTATTTAAAGTAAAATATAATATGCTGAAAC